>NC_069502.1:175282584-175285084 GCF_027579735.1 Bombina bombina | reverse complement strand
AGAGAGAGAGAGAAGAAATGAGAGAGAGAAAAGAGATGAGAGGGAGAGAAGAGATGAGAGGGAGAGAAGAGATGAGAGGGAGAGAAGAGATGAGAGAGGGAGAAAAGAGATGAGAGAGAGAAGAGATGACAGAGAGAAGAGATGAGAGAGAGAGAGAAGAGATGAGAGAGAGAGAGAAGAGATGAGAGAGAGAAGAGATGAGATGAGAGAGAGAAGAGATGAGATGAGAGAGAGAAGAGATGAGATGAGAGAGAAGAGATGAGATGAGAGAGAGAGAGAGAGAGAGAGAGAAGAGATGAGAGAGAGAGAGAAGAGATGAGAGAGAGAAGAGATGAGAGAGAGAGAAGAGAAGAGATGAGAGAGAGAGAGAGAGAGAGAAGAGATGAGAGGGAGAGAAGAGATGAGAGGGAGAGAAGAGATGAGAGGGAGAGAAGAGATGAGAGAGGGAGAAAAGAGATGAGAGAGAGAAGAGTTGAGAGAGAAAAAAGAGATGAGAGGGAGAGAAGAGATGAGAGGGAGAGAAGAGATGAGAGAGGGAGAAAAGAGATGAGAGAAAGAAGAGATGAGAGAGAGAGAAAAGAGATGAGAGAGAGAAAAGAGATGAGAGAGAGAAGAGATGAGAGAGAGAAGAGATGAGAGAGAGAAAAGAGATGAGAGAGAAGAGATGAGAGAGAGAAGAGATGAGAGAGAGAGAAGAGATGAGAGAGAGAAGAGATGAGAGAGAGAAAAGAGATGAGAGAGAGAGAAGAGATGAGAGAGAGAAGAGATGAGAGAGAGAAAAGAGATGAGAGAGAGAGAAGAGATGAGAGAGAGAAAAGAGATGAGAGAGAGAGAAGAGATGAGAGAGAGAAGAGATGAGAGAGAGAGAAGAGATGAAAGAGAGAGAAGAGATGAGAGAGAGAGAGATGAGATGAGAGAGAGAGATGAGATGAGAGAGAGAGAGAGAGATGAGAGATAGAGACAAGAGATGAGAGAGACAAGAGATGAGAGAGAGAAGAGATGAGAGGGAGAGAGAGAGAGAGAGACAAGAGATGAGAGAGAGAAGAGATGAGAGAGAGAAGAGATGAGATGAGAGAGAGAGAGAAGAGATGAGAGAGAGAGAGAAGAGATGAGAGAGAGAAGAGATGAGAGAGAGAGAAGAGTTGAGAGAGAGAGAGAAGAGATGAGAGAGAGAGAGAAGAGATGAGAGAGAGAGAAGAGATGAGAGAGAAGTGATGAGAGAGAGAGAAGAGATGAGAGAGAGAGAGAAGAGATGAGAGAGAGAAGAGATGAGAGAGAAGAGATGAAAGAGAGAGAGAGAGAGAGAGAGAGAAGAGAGAGAAGAGATGAGAGAGGGAGAAGAGATGAGAGAGAGAGAAGAGACGAGATATGAGAGAGAGAGAGAAGAGATGAGAGAGAGAAGAGATGAGAGAGAGAAGAGATGAGATGAGAGAGAGAGAGAGAGAGAGAGAAGAGATGAGAGAGAGAGAGAGAGAGAAGAGATGAGAGAGAGAGAAGAGATGAGAGAGAGAGAGAAGAGATGAGAGAGAGAGAAGAGATGAGAGAGAGAGAGAAGAGATGAGAGAGAGAGAGAAGAGATGAGAGAGAGAGAGAGAGAAGAGATAAGAGAGAGAGAGAAGAGATGAGAGAGAGAGAAGAGATGAGAGAGAGAGAAGAGATGAGAGAGAGAGAAGAGATGAGAGAGAGAAGAGATGAGAGAGAAGAGATGAAAGAGAGAGAGAGAGAGAGAGAAGAGAGAGAAGAGATGAAAGAGAGAGAGAGAGAAGAGATGAAAGAGAGAGAGAGAAGAGATGAGAGAGAGAGAAGAAATGAGAGAGAGAGAGAGAAGAGATGAGAGAGAGAGAAGAGATGAGAGAGAGAGAGAGAGAGAGAGAAGAGATGAGAGAGAGAGAGAAGAGATGAGAGAGAGAGAGAAGAGATGAGAGAGAGAAGAGATGAGAGAGAGAGAGAGAGAGAGAGAGAAGAGATGAGATGAGAGAGAAGAGATGAGATGAGAGAGAGAGAAGAGATGAGATGAGAGAGAGAGAAGAGATGAGATGAGAGAGAGAAGAGATGAGATGAGAAAAGATGAGATGAGATGAGAGAGAAGAGATGAGAGAGAAGAGATGAGATGAGATGAGAGAGAGAAGAGATGAGATGAGATGAGAGAGAGAAGAGATGAGATGAGATGAGAGAGAGAGAAGAGATGAGATGAGAGAGAGAAGAGATGAGATGAGAGAGAGAAGAGATGAGATGAGAGAGAGAAGAGATGAGATGAGAGAGAGAGAGAAGAGATGAAATGAGATGAGAGAGAGAAGAGATGAGATGAGAGAGAGAAGAGATGAGATGAGATGAGAGAGAGAAAAGAGATGAGATGAGAGAGAGAGAAGAGATGAGATGAGAGAGAGAAGAGATGAGATGAGAGAGAGAAGAGATGAGATGAGAGAGAGAAGAGATGAGATGAGATGAGAGAGAGAGAGAGAGAGAGAGAGAGAGAGAGAGAGAAGAGATGAGATGAGAG
>NC_069502.1:174900084-174940084 GCF_027579735.1 Bombina bombina | reverse complement strand
GGTATCAATAACTGACTCGGAGAAGCCACGCTTTGATAAAATCAAGCGTTCAATCTCCAGGCAGTCAGCCTCAGAGAAATTAGATTTGGATGGTTGAAAGGACCCTGAAGTAGAAGGTCCTGTCTCAGAGGTAGAGACCATGGTGGAAAGGATGACATGTCCACTAGATCTGCATACCAGGTCCTGCGTGGCCATGCAGTTGCTATCAGAATCACCGATGCTCTCTCCTGCTTGATCTTGGCAATCAGTCGAGGGAGCAGAGGAAACGGTGGAAACACATAAGCCAGGTTGAAAGACCAGGGCGCTGCTAGAGCATCTATCAGTGTCGCCTTGGGATCCCTGGACCTGGATCCGTAACATAGAAGCTTGGCGTTCTGGCGAGACGCCATGAGATCCAGTTCTGGTTTGCCCCAACGATGAATCAGTTGTGCAAAAACCTCCGGATGGAGTTCCCACTCTCCCGGATAAAAAGTCTGACGACTTAGAAAATCCGCCTCCCAGTTCTCTACACCTGGGATATGGATAGTTGATAGGTGGCAAGAGTGAATCTCTGCCCAGCGAATTATTTTTGAAACTTCTAACATCGCTAGGGAACTTCTTGTTCCCCCGTGATGTTGTCCGACTGAAATCCGATGTACCTCAGAGTTGCTAACTGAGGCCAAGCCTGAAGAGCATTGAATATCGCTCTTAGTTCCAGAATATTTATTGGAAGGAGAGACTCCTCCTGAGTCCACGATCCCTGAGCCTTCAGGGAATTCCAGATTGCACCCCAACCTAGAAGGCTGGCATCTGTTGTTACAATTGTCCAATCTGGCCTGCGAAAGGTCATACCTTTGGACAGATGGACCCGAGATAGCCACCAGAGAAGAGAATCTCTGGTCTCTTGGTCCAGATTCAGTTGAGGGGACAAATCTGTGTAATCCCCGTTCCACTGACTGAGCATGCATAGTTGCAGCGGTCTGAGATGTAAGCGTGCAAACGGCACTATGTCCATTGCCGCTACCATTAAGCCGATTACTTCCATACACTGAGCCACCGAAGGGCGCGGAATGGAATGAAGAACCCGGCAGGAATTTAGAAGCTTTGATAACCTGGACTCCGTCAGGTAAATTTTCATTTCTACAGAATCTATCAGAGTCCCTAGAAAGGAAACTCTTGTGAGTGGGGATAGAGAACTCTTTTCCTCGTTCACTTTCCACCCATGCGACCTCAGAAATGCCAGTACTACGTCCGTATGAGACATGGCAATTTGGAAGTTTGACGCCTGTATCAGGATGTCGTCTAAATAAGGGGCTACTGCTATGCCCCGCGGCCTTAGGACCGCCAGAAGCGACCTTAGAACCTTTGTAAAGATTCTTGGGGCTGTAGCTAATCCAAAGGGAAGAGCTACAAACTGGTAATGCCTGTCTAGAAAGGCAAACCTGAGAAACCGATGATGATCTTTGTGTATCGGAATGTGAAGATAAGCATCCTTTAGATCCACTGTAGTCATATATTGACCCTCCTGGATCATTAGTAGGATGGTACGAATAGTTTCCATCTTGAATGATGGAACTCTGAGGAATTTGTTTAAGATCTTTAGATCCAAAATTGGTCTGAAGGTTCCCTCTTTTTTGGGAACCACAAACAGATTTGAGTAAAAACCTTGTCCCTGTTCCTCCTTTGGAACTGGATGGATCACTCCCATAACTAGGAGGTCTCGTACACAGTGTAAGAATGTCTCTCTCTTTATCTGGTTTGCAGATAATTGTGAAAGGTGAAATCTCCCTTTTTGGGGGGGAAGCTTTTAAGTCCAGGAGATATCCCTGGGATATAATTTCCAACGCCCAGGGATCCTGAACATCTCTTGCCCACGCCTGGGCGAAGAGTGAAAGTCTGCCCCCTACTATATCCGTTACCGAATAGGGGGCCGTTCCTTCATGCTGTCTTAGAGGTAGCAGCAGGCTTTTTGGCCTGCTTACCTTTTTTCCAGGTCTGGATTGGTCTCCAGACCGTCTTGGATTGAGCAAAAGTTCCCTCTTGTTTAGCATTAGAGGACGTTGATGCCGCACCTGCCTTGAAGTTTCGAAAAGCACGAAAATTAGACTGTTTGGCCCTAGATTTGGACCTGTCCTGAGGAAGGGCACAACCTTTTCCTCCAGTGATATCAGCAATAATCTCCTTCAAACCAGGCCCGAATATGGTCTGCCCCTTGAAGGGAATGTTAAGTAGCTTAGATTTTGAAGTCACGTCAGCTGACCATGATCTAAGCCATAGCGCTCTGCGCGCCTGTATAGCAAAACCAGAATTCTTAGCCGTTAGTTTAGTCAAATGAACAATGGCATCAGAATAAAAGAATTGGCTAGCTTAAGTGCTCTAAGTTTGCCAAGTATGTCATCCAATGGAGTCGCTACCTGTAAAGCCTCTTCCAGAGACTAAAACCAGTACGCCGCAGCAGCAGTGACAGGGGCAATGCATGCAAGGGGCTGTAGGATAAAACCTTGTTGAATAAATATTTTCTTAAGGTAACCTAAAAAATTTTATCCATTGGATCTAAAAAAAAAAAGCACAACTGTCCTCGACAGGGATAGTAGAACGCTTTACTAGAGTAGAAACTGCTCCCTCCACCTTAGGGACTGTCTGCCATAAGTCCCGTGTGGTGGCGTCTATTGGAAACATTTTTCTAAAAATAGGAGGGGAAGGGAACCGCACACCTGGTCTATCCCATTCCTTATTAATAATTTCTGTAAACCTTTTAGGTATTTGGAAAAACATCAGTACACACCGGCACTGCATAGTATTTATCCAGTCTACACAATTTCTCTGGCACTGCAATGGTATCACAGTCATTCAGAGCAGCTAAAACCTCCCTAAGCAACACGCGGAGGTGTTCAAGCTTAAATTTAAATGCAGAAATATTAGAATCAGGTATCTTTCCTGAGTCATTAACATCACCCACTGACTGAAGCTCTCTTTCCTCAGCTTCTGCATATTGTGAGGCAGTATCAGACATGGTTCTTAAAGCGTCAGTATGCTCTGCATTTTGTCTCACCCCAGAGCTATCTCGCTTACCTCTAAGTTCAGGTAGTCTGGCTAATACCGCTGACAGTGTATTATCCATGACTGCCGCCATGTCTTGTAAAGTAAACGCTATGGGCGCCCTAGATGTACTTGGCGTCATTTGAGCGTGAGTCCCTTAAGCGGGAGTCAAAGGGTCTGACACGTGGGGAAAGTTAGACGGCATAACTTCCCCCTCGTCAGATTCCTCTGGTGATAAGTTTTTTAAAGACAGAAAATGATCTTTATTGCATAAAATGAAATTAGTACATTTGGTACACATTCTAAGAGGGGGTTCCACCATGGCTTTTAAACATAATAAACAAGGAGTTTCTTCTATGTCAGACATGTTTATACAGACTAGCAATGAGACTAGCAAGCTTAGAAAACACTTTAAATCAAGTTAACAAGCAAATATAAAAAACAGTACTGTGCCTTTAAGAGAAACAAATTTTGTCAGAATTTGAAAAACAGTGAAAAAATGCAGTAAATCAAACGAAATTTTTACAGTGTGTATAATAGGCTAACAGAGCATTGCACCCACTTGCAAATGGATGATTAACCCCTTAGTTCAAAAAACGGATCAAAAAAACGAAATAGACGTTTTTTAACAGTCACAACCAACTGCCACAGCAAGCTGTGGCCCTACCTTCCCCAATAAACGACTTTGGAAAGCCTTTGGGCCCTTTAGAGATGTCCTATAGCATTCAGAGGGCCTTTGAGGGAAGCTGGATGTCACAGTTTGTAATTTTAAGTGCACCAACTGTAACTTTTTATACTCCAACAGTGAAAGCCTCAGGTTTCTAGTCAAAATTTAAGCCAGCCATGTGGAAAAAACTAGGCCCCAATAAAGTTTTATCACCAAAGCATATATAAAAACGATTAAACATGCCAGCAAACGTTTTATATTGCAATATCATAAGGGTATTACCCCTGGGAGTAAGCATGATACCAGTCGTTATTAAATCACTGTATTCAGGCTTAACTAGCTATATTTAACCACTCTCTCCTACAACGTCCTTTCTAGTTGAGAGTTGCAAGAGAATGACTGGCTATGACAGTTAGGGGAGGAGCTATATTACAGCTCTGCTGTGGGTGTCCTCTTGCAACTTCCTGTCGGGAATGAGAATATCCCACAAGTAAAGGATGATCCGTGGACTGGATACACCTTACAAGAGAAAAAGAAAGTCTCCATGAACAATTCCTTTGCTGTCTCCATAAGGAGCAAAAAGAAAAACATTAAAAAAAAACCCAGCTACACCTAACATTAAAAAAGAACACAAATCAACTTACTGGCACCAAATATCTGAGTAAGGATACTCTTCTGATGGCTGCAGTCTATGTTATAAGGTGTCTCTCCAGATTTGTTGGGCCTGTACAGTAATCTTCCATCTTTTGGGTTTCTTAACAAAAGCTCTGCAAGCTTCCTGCTTCTTCCTCGGATTGCAATATGAAGTGGTGTGTCCCCTTTCTGTAAATGTAATGCAATATTTAAAGCATATCTCAGGCTCTTACACTACAGATATTCAGCATAATCCTACATAAGAATATGCAGCTCATTAAAAATTACTCAACCACCAATTGTCAAAACAGAGATATGCTCAAATACTAGCCTGTTAAAGGGATACTAACCCCACATTTTTTTCTTTCATGATTCAGATAGAGCATGAAATTTTAAGCAACTTTCTAATTTACTCCTATTATCAATTTTTCTTTGTTCTCATGTTATCTTGATTTGAAAAAAGCAGTAATAAAAGGTTAGGAGCCGGCCCATTTTTTTAGCTCAGCACCTTGGTAGAGCTGCTGATTGGTTTGCTACATTTAGCCACAAATCAGCAAGTGCTACCCATGTGCTCAACAAAAAATGGTCTGGCTCTAAAGCTTACAGTACTGCTTTTTCAAATCAAGATAGCATGAGAACAAAGAAAAATTGATAATAGGAGTAAATTAGAAAGGTGCTTAAAATCTCATGCTCTATCTGAATCATGAAAGAAAAAAATTGGGTTTAGTATCCCTTTAATGGCAGCTTTAATTTAAAAAAATATATGTTGTCTTTCTCTGCCCTAAAATATGTTAAACTAACAAATCGCCTAAAAAAAACCCATAATTTATACTTAACTGATAAATTAATTTCATTCATGGTGGTGAGATTTTACAAGTCATTACTCCTGCCACTTGGGGGAAGCAAAGATTCCCAAAACTACAGGAGCACTTAAACCCCTGGTAAACCAGTCTGACGTATAGCCAGACTGAATGAAATTAATTTACAAACAACAGTAAAACCCACCACCTACACAACCAAACCCACCAAATAAAATCCGATTTAAAAAACCTAAGCTCCCCATTGCCCTGAAAACACTAACCCCCAAAGATCCACTTACAGTTTTTGAAGACCGGACATCCATCCTCAATGAAGCCGGGGGAAGTCTTCATCCAAGTGGGCAGAAGTGGTCCTCCAGGCTGATTGGAACAGCAAATAGAATGCGATCTCAATCCTAGTTGCTGATTGGATCAGCCAATATCATTGAAGCTCAATCTTATTGGCTGATTGCATCAGCCAATAGGATTTTTTCACCTTTAATTCCGATTGGCTGATAGAATTCTATCAGCCAATCGGAATTCAATGGACGCCATCTTGGATGACGTCCCTTAAAGGAACCTTCATTCTTCAGTAGCCGTCAAAAGAATAGGATGCTCCGCGCCGGAAGGATGAAGATAGAAGATGCCGTCTGGATAAAGACTTCTGCCCGCCTGGAGGACCACTTCTTGCCGCTTGGATGAAGACTTCTCCCTGCTTCATTGAGGACTTCTGCCCCCTTGGATGAAGACTTATCCCGGCTTCGTTGAGGATGGATGTCCAGTCTTCAAAAACTGTAAGTGGATCTTCGGGGGTTAGTGTTTTCAGGGCAATGGGGAGCTTAGGTTTTTTTAGATAGGATTTTATTTGGGGGGTTTGGTTGTGTAGGTGGTGGGTTTTACAGTTGGGGGGTTGTTTGTATTTTTTTTTTTTCAGGTAAAAGAGCTGATTTCTTTGGGGAAATGCCCTGCAAAAGGCCCTTTTAAGGGCTATTGGCAGTTTAGTTTAGGCTAGGGTTTTTTTTATTTTGGGGGGGGTAGGGCTTTTTTTTTTGATAGGGCTATTAGATTAGGTGTAATTAGTTTAAATATTTTTACCATTTCTTTTTTATTTTGTGTAATTTAGGGTTTGTTTTTTTTGTAATTTAGTTAATTGTATTTAATTAATGTAATTGATTTAATTGTAGTATAATGTTAGGTGTTAGTGTAATACAGGTTAGGTTTTATTTTACAGGTAAGTTTGTATTTATTTTAACTAGGTAGTTAGTAAATAGTTAATAACTATTTACCAACTAATCTACCTAGTTAAAATAAATACAAACTTAGCTGTAAAAAATAAATAAAACCTAAGCTAGCTACAATGTAACCATTAGTTATATTGTAGCTATCTTAGGGTTTATTTTACAGGTAAGTATTTAGTTTTAAATGGGTTATTTAGGTAATAATTGTAATTTTTATTTAGATTTATTTGAATTATGTTAAAGTTAGTGGTGTTAGGGTTACGTTAGGGTTAGACTTAGGGTTAGGTTTAGGGGTAATAACTTTAGTATAGTGGCGGCAACGTTGGGGGCGGCAGATTAGGGGTTAATAAGTGTAGGTAGGTAGCAACGACATTGGGGCGGCAGATTAGGGGTGAATAAGTGTAATGTAGGTGGCGACAACATTGGGGCGGCAGATTAGGGGTTAATAAGTGTAATGTAGGTGGTGGCGATGTCTGGGGCGGCAGATTAGGGGTTAATAAGTGTAGGTGGGTGGCGACGACATTGGGGGTGGCAGATTAGGGGTTAATAAGTGTAGGTGGATGGCGGCGACATTGGGGGCGGCAGATTAGGGGTTAATAAGTGTAGGTAGGTGTCGGCGATGTCGGGGCGGCAGATTAGGGGTGTTTAGAATCGGGGTTTATGTTAGGGTGTTAGGTGTAAACTTTCTTTCCCCATAGGAATCAATGGGGCTGCGTTACGCAACTTTACGCTCCTTTATTGCAGGTGTTAGGCTTTTTTTAGCTGGCTCTCCCCATTGATGTCTATGGGGAAATCGTGCATGAGCACGTAAAACCAGCTCAAAGCAGCGCTGGTATTTGAGTGCTGTATGGAACTCAACGCTGCCATATTGCCTGCTAACGCCGGGTTTTTGAAAACCTGTAATAGCAGCGCTATAGGGAGGTGAGCGGTGGAAATAACTTGCAAGTTATTACCGAGCCGCTCATAACGCAAAACTCGTAATCTGGCCGACTTTAGTAAAGGTATGTGAAGAAGACTGAGTTGCTGCCTTGCAATTTTGTTCTTTAGAAGCCTCATTCTTAAAAGCCCAGCAGGAAGAAACAGATTTAGTAAAATGGTCACTAATACAGAGGAGACTGTCTAACCTCCAAGTAAGGTTTATGAATCAAGGCTGTTGCCTTTTGAGCACTTCAAGAACCAGATAAACTAATAAACAAACTTGAGGACAATCTAAAATCCTTAGCTGCCTGCAAACAGAATTTCAAAGCTCTTACAACATCCAAATTATGAAGATCTCTTTAAAATTATATGGATTAGGATAAAGAGATGGAACAATAATCTCCCAATTAATGTTATCCCAAGACACCACCTTAGATAATAAATCAAACTAAGTCTTTAAAGCCACCTTTGCCTTGTAAAAAAGGAGGCTCACAAGGAAAACCAGACAACTCAGAAAATTTTCTTGCCGAACATATTGCTAAAACAAAAACAAAAAAAATTCCAAGACAAAAGCTGAACATCCAAATTGTGCATAAGTTCTAAAGGAGAAACCTGCAAAACTATTATTATGGAGGTGACAATAGTTTAATCACTGGCTTAATTCTGACTAAAGCTTGAATAAAACTCTGAATGTAAACAAACTCTGATGTAAACAAAACCGAAAGAGCTCATATCTGACCGTAGCAGATAAACTCTAATCCAAATCAAACTGGCAAATAAACCCTAATCCAACCCATCCTGAAAAATTAAAGAATTCTAGGAATTCTAAAAGAATGCCAGTTAAAACCATGTTTCTCACACCATGAATGAATGAAAAGCATTTCAAACCTTGTGATAAATCTTTCTTGTCACAGGTTTAAGGGCCTGAATTAAAGTTTCAATGACTGCATCAGAAAAACCTCTCTGTTTTAACACTAGGCGCTCAATCCCCAAGTCATCATGTTAATAGATATTGATGATAAAAGGGACTTTGAGATAGAAGGTTGTGGTGCAGAGATAAAGACCGCGGAGGACAATTGGACTAATGAACCTGATCCGCAAACCATATTTTGAGAGCCAAAGCTAGAGTAATCAGAATTACTAATAACAGCTCCTGCTTGAACTGGCCTATCATTGTTGGCAACAGAACAATTGGTAAAATACATGTAAGCAAGATGAAACGACCAAGGAGCTACACAAGCATCCACAAACTTTTCCTGATGATCCCTGGGCCTCCCAAAATATCTGGGAAGCTTGATGTTGCTCCACCAAGAAGATATCAGGTATATCTCCAGGAAACTTTACCTTTCAACAATTTGATTGAAAACCTCCAGATGAAGAGACCACTCCCCAGGATGAAGAGATTGGCTGAAAAATATCTGCTTCCTAATTGCTCACTCTTGGAATCTGAAATGCAGAAATTGTACAGAGATCACTCTCTGCCCAAGTCAAAATTCAGAAGACCTTCCACATTGCAAAGTAACTGCAATTTCACCCTTGATGATTGATGTAAGCCCCTGCTTTGACATTGTCTGATTGACAACACAGATACGTTTCTCTGTTCAGGAGAAGCCACCTCTAAAGGACCTTGAAGATTGCACAGAGTTCAAGAATGTTTATCGGTAACCTTTCCTCCTAAGGACGCCAAACTTCCTGTGCTCTTCTGAACCCCCAAACTGCACCTCAACCACCAAGATGATATCAGGTCTATCTCCAGGAAACTTTAATTTTCAACAATTTGATTGAAAACCTCCAGATGGAGAGACCACTCCCCAGGATGAAGAGATTGGCTGAAAAAAATCTGCTTCCTAATTGCTCACTCTTGGAATCTGAATTGCAGAAATTGTACAGAAATCACTCTCTGCCCAAGTCAAAATTCAGAAGACCTCCCACATTGCAACGGAACTGCAATTTCACCCTTGATGATTGATGTAAGCCACTGCTGTGACATTGTCTGATTGACAACACAGATAAGTTTCTCTGTTCAGGAGAAGCCAGGTCTAAAGGACCTTGAACCCCCAAACTGCACCTCAACCCAAAAAATGTGCGTCTGTTGAGATAACAGTCCAGACTGAACAAACAAATGATGCCTCAGAGAAATGGACCAGTGATCTATCCACCAGGAAAGAGATTGTCTTGCTCTGAATTCCAAAAGGATTTTCTGAGAGAGCCGAGTGTAATCTCTGCACCCTTGACTAAGCATACAAAGCTGAAAAGGCCTCATATAAAACCGAGCAAATAGAATAGCGTTCGATCAGACCCAAAACCTTCATGCAAACAGCTACTATAGGAAATGGAACTGATTGAAGACTTGAAAAAGCTGTTTA
Source organism: Bombina bombina (assembly GCF_027579735.1). Lineage (NCBI taxonomy): Eukaryota > Metazoa > Chordata > Amphibia > Anura > Bombinatoridae > Bombina > Bombina bombina. Next base: position 174,930,447 of record NC_069502.1, on the reverse strand, counting down.
TAACTTTAATCTCCTTTGATCTGTCAAAGAAAGTCTCATTGGTTAAGTCTATGACACCAAGGAATGAGATTATGGTTAGAGGAGAAAGAGAACTCTTTGGGAAAATTGATTCTACAACCAAGTTTTTGAAGAAACAAGAGATGTTTGGTATGACATACTGCTAAAAGTAAAAATGGAGCCTGTATCAAGATATCGTCCAGGTAAGGTACTACCGAAATACCTTGAGCTCTTGTTACAGACAAGAGACTTTCCAGAACCTTCGTAAAAATATGGGAGCAGTAGCCAGACCAAACAGAAGAGCAACAAACTGAAAATGTTTGTCCTGAAAGGCAAATCTTAGAAACTGGTGATGATCCTAGTGGATAGGAATATGAAGATAAGCATCCTTGAAATATATCATAGATATAAACTGCCCTTGTTGAACAAGAGGTAAAATAGTCCGGAATTCGTCCATTATGAAAGTAGGAAAACTGAGAAATCTGTTTAAAGTCTTTAAATCCAGAATAGGCATATAAGTTCCCTCCTTTTTGGGAACAATAAAGAGGTTGGATACTGGTATTGGGACTATTACACCCATAGATTCCAGATCCAAAACTGACTGAAAAAAGGATTTTGCCTTTACATGGTCCCTAGGAACACGAGACAAAAGAAACCTTCCTGGGAGAGGCCTTGATTTGAAGCATATTCTGTATCCCTAGGAGACTATGACTGAGTTACTGAATAAATTAAAAAAGTACAAACTGTAGTACAGACCCTCTAGCACATAAATATATACAAAATCAATACAATCTTACCCCCCTCCACACACAAAAAAAATTAAGAGAACGAACAAACACAGAGATGCGCTAATCAGCGAGCAAATGCAACTGAACACAGCAGGAAATAAAAACTCCTGCGCTAATACGTAAGAGAAAATGCGCTAACCCGGACACGTGAGGAGGAAGCAGAGCTAGTATGTGCTAACCCATGGAAGCGTGTAAAACCAAAAAACATGCCAAAATGCTGACGTGCCCAAACAAACAGGCTCAAACACTCAGAAGAAGCCATGCTCTAACAAACAGGAGCTCCCCAAACTGAGAAGCAAAGACGCGCTAACAAACAGGAGCACCCGGAACTTAGCATCTAATGCGTGCTAACCCATATAGGCTCAAAAAATAAAAACTAGGGTAGACACACAAACCGAGACGTGACATGCGCTAAAAAGAAAACATGTAAAGTGCATGTAAAAACTAAAAGGCCCCCCAACTTGCTCAAAAAGTATGCCCAAAGTAAAAGTCTGTGTAAATAGATGCCCCCTGGCTATGATGTACTCGTTCTAAATGTAACAGCAAATAGCCTGTAGGCTATGTGAGTGCAATAAAAATGTCCATTTATCTGATAAGCACCCACTCTGCAGAGAGAAAGTGCTCACAATTTGATAGCCCATCTAGTGCTGTACACATGACCACAAAGGATCGAAGTGTGGAGTATATCAACAAACCAACAGGAGGAGGCTAAGTGCCCGGTTCCCCGACACCTGTAGCAGGGCCTTTGACTAACTCCTCACTAGAAGGGATTATGCCACTACCCAATACACCAATCTCCTCTCTGTCCCAAACAACAGCTCCCTAATGGGGAAAATTGTCCTCAAATCGGTCTGAGGACCCCTCCCAACAGATAATTTGAAGCACCTTAATTCTTCACCTCCTCCTGTGGAGGCAAAGATAAGACCAGTGGTGGAAGGGTTTAAGTGCACTTGGAGTTTTGGGAATCTTTGCCTCCTCCTAGTGGCCAGGTGTGGAATTTCCTAGGAGTAATGACTTGTGGACTCTCAACTACTTTATGAAAGAAATAAGCAAGCACTTGATTTTTATCATCAAATGTGCTTTGTTCTCTTGGTATTCTTTGTTGAAAGCTAAACCTAGGTAGACTCATATGCTAATTTCTAAGCCCTTAAAGGCCACATCTTATCTCAGTGCATTTTGACAGTTTTCACAGCTATACAGTGCTAGCACATGTATGCCATATAGATAAAACTTTGCTTACTCCCATGGAGTTATATTATGAGTCAGCACTGATTGGCTAAAATACAAGTCTGTCAAAAGGACTGAGATAAAGGGGCAGTCTGCAGAGGTTTGGATACAATGTAATCACAGAGGTAAAACGTGTATTAAAATAACAGTGTTGGTTATGCAAAACTGGGGAATGGGTAATAAAGGGATTATCTATATTTCTAAACAAACATTTTCAAGTAGACTGTCCCTTTAAAGATAACTGAAATCAACTTAAAATTGGATCTAAGGCACATACATTTATGTTATAAATTATGCAATTAATTTGTGCTTTGGATAGCAGAAAATGTTATAACATTAGAAAGTATTACACTGCCCCCACCCAGTAACGTTATAATGCCACCCAGCTGGCAAAACGTTCTGTGGAAAAACTAAATTAATATTAAAAGAGTAACACAGTAAGAAGTCAGAGGCTTATATTTTTTAAAAATGGGTAAAATTGGATTTGCCATCAGGATCTTGTTGCCAACTTACATGTTTTTAAGTATCTAGACGGATAAAAGTCTATTTGGTTTAATGTATTTGTACTATATTTTAGTAAAAAAAAAAAGCTGATCTCAAGACAGCTCTGTATTTCTTATTTATTGCAAGTCCACAATTTTTTAGTCTGTAGACAAACTGTTACAGCTTTCTGGGGATGGGCACATAATGATACTATATATCAAATCAATATGTAGCCACATAATTTATGTGTATCTAGCCACTAGGACCAATTATATATGTGGTCACAAAAAACAAAATTTATGCTTACCTGATAAATTTATTTCTGGATATGGTGAGTCCACGGAATCATCCATTACTGTTGGGAATATCCCTCCGGGCCAGCAGGAGGAGGCAAAGAGCACCACAGCAAAGCTGTTAAGTATCACTCCCCTTCCCACAATCCCCAGTCATTTGACCGAAGGAAAAGGAGAAAAGGAGAAGGAGAAAAGTTTGCTCTCAACTCCAGAATGTTTATGGAAAGAGCAGATTCCTCCTGAGACCACAGTACCTGCGCCTTCAAAGAGTCCCAAACCACACCCCAGCCCATTAGGCTGGCGTCTGTGGTCACAATCACCCATGAGGGACTCCGAAAGCATGTTCCCCGTGACAGATTTTCTTGAGACAGCCACCATAGAAGACAGTCTTTTGCCGCTTGATCTAGAACTATCCTCCGAGATAGGTCTACATAATCCCAGTTCCATTGGCTGAGCATACAGCTCTCAAATGGAATCGAGCAAAGGGAACTATGCCCATGGAAGCCAGACCAATTACCTCCATACATTGGGCCACTGACGGTCGTAAAGCCGACTGAAGAGATAGGCAAGAGGACAGAATCTTGGCCCTTCAGTCTAATCATGGACTTTACCACGCTAGTACAGAATTATTTCAGAATAACAACCCTTATTTTTTGTCATGTGACTGCTATTGAGAAGCATTGCATTGATAAAAATAGCCAGTAGGTGGAGCTTTCCGCTTGTGTTGCAGCAAAGATATGCAAAGCCAAGTACAGAAACAGGCTGGAATTAATTAGTCTAGCTAGACATGAGCTATTGAGCATCTTTCTGTCTTCCTGTCTATAAATCAGTCCAGATTGGAATGCATAGAAAGAACAGTTTGCAGAAAAATGCAAGTAAAGTCTGTGTTGTGTGATTATTTCCTAAGGTTTAGAATGCAGTTTAGCAAATGTTTTTGTTCATTTAACTTAGTTTAATTATATATTCTGTGTTGTGTAATTATTTGATACTGTTTATGCTGTTTAGCATTTAAAGGCTTAATTTCAAAGCTTTAAAAATAATGTATTAGGTGTTACTTATGACAATTTTGAGAGGGGTTTGGAACCCAATTCCCTCACTTCCCGTTGACTTACATTATAAACTGAGTTTCAATTTACAACGATTTCGATTTACAACCATTCCTTCTGGAACCTAACCCCGGCGTAAACTGAGGGTTACCTGTATATATAACTTGATACGCACATTAATGTTAGGAGCTTTTGTGAAATATATTGATACATTTTTTTATGTCTATCTAGGAATTATTAGTGTTGCAACACTTCGTTATATCTATTTTATGTTTTTACTTTTGTGAAAAGTAAACCGCATTGTGCATTTTCATTGTGCATTTTTATTGTGGCTCTTGGGCATATTAAATTGTTGAACATATTTTCCTCTGTTTCAATATTTAGGTGCTAATATTATTGAATGTTATTTGTGATTAGGAACAGCTAAGTAGGCCTCTGTTGCCACATTTAATATCCATCCCCCTTAGGAGCATTTAAGAAGACACTTGTTGCCACTTGTAATATCTATCCCTCCTTGAATTTTAACCCTTAGTGCCATTTTTTAGCGCCTCTTCTTCTTCCCTTTCTCTTATCTTTTAAATATACTATCTAGGAAGAAGATAATCTAAGGAAGAGGCTTAGGGGTTATTCACTCTAGCGCTTTTTTATTTAATCTTTTCTTTAAACTCTTCTGACTTCCGTCAGAAATATTTTCATTGATAGGGAATCTATGATGGTTCCTAAGAAGACCACCCTTGTAGCCGGAGGGAACTCTTTTCTAAATTCACCTTCCATCCGTGGGAACGAAGAAAAGGACAACAAGATCTCCATGTGAGATTTTGCTAGTTGAAAAGATGGTACCTGAACCAGGATATCATCCAGATAAGGTGCCACTGCAATTCCCAGAGACTGAATTACTGCCAGCAGATCTCCCAGGACCTTTAAGAAAATCCTGGGAGCTGTGGCAAGACCAAATGGAAGTGTGATGATCCCTGTAAATGGGAACGTGGAGGTACGCATCCTTCAGCTCTATGGTCGTCATGAACTGACCCTCTTGCACTAGAGGAAGAATGGAACGGATAGTCTCCATTTTGAAGGACGACACTCTTGTTGAGGAATTTTAGATCTAGAATAGGCCTGAAAGTTCCCCTTTTTTGGGGACCACAAACAGGTTGGAATAGAACCCTAGACCCTGCTCCTGTACTGGGACTGGAACCATCACTCCCAGGAGGGAAAGGTCCTGTACACATTTTAAGAACGCCTCTCTTTTTGTCTGGTCTACAGATAATCTTGAGAGGTGAAATCTGTCCCTGGGAGGAAAGGTCTAGGACATCTCGTATACAAGCTTGAGAGAACTGAGAGAGTCTGCCCCCCCACTTGATCCGATCCCGGATCGGGGGCAAACCCTTCATGCTGACTTGGAGTCAGCTGCTGGCTTTTTTGATTGCTTCCCCTTGTTCCAAGACTGAATGGGTTTCCAAGAAGGCATGGACTGATCTCGTTTGGCACAAGCCGGGGAAGACTTACCTCTGAAATTATGAAATGAACAAAAATTACTTTGACAACCTTTCTCTCTATTCTTCCTATCTTGAGGTAGAAAAGACCCTTTTCCACCCGTAATATCAGACATAATCTCTGCTAACCCTGGACCAAACAATATCTTATCCTTATAAGGAAGAGCCAAAATCTTGACCTTATAGGAGACATTTGCTGACCAAGATTTCAGCCACAAGGCTCTGCGGCTTAACACGGCAAAACCAGATGACTTGGCACTCAGCCTAATCACCTGCAAGATAGCATCAGAAATAAAGGAATTAGCCATTTTAAGAGCTTTAATTCTGTCTTGAATCTCATCTAAAGGAGTTTGTACCTGAATAGAATGAGACAAAGCATCAAACCAGTAAGATGCAGCACTTGTCACCGTGGCAATGCAAACTGCAGGTTGCCATAAAAGACCAAGATGAACGTAAATTCTTTTTAAGTAAACCCTCCATCTTTTTATCCATAGGATCTTTAAAAGAGCAGCTATCCTCAATAGGAATAATTGTCCTCTTGGCTAGAGTAGAAATAGCCCCTTCTACTTTAGGAACAGAGTGCCATGTGTCCGTAATGGAGTACGCAACTGGAAACATTTTCTTAAAAATAGGAGACGGGAAAAAGGATACCGGGGGTATCCCAATCCTGGGTAAAAATATCCGAAGCCCGGTCAGGAACCGGAAAAACCTCCTTAGAAGAAGGAACTTCAAAGTAATTATTAAGTTTACTAGATTTCTTAGGCTGGACAGTGACAGGAGTATACGAGTCATCCAAGGTAGTCAACACCTCTTTTAACAAAACACGAAGATGTTCAAGCTTAAATCTGAAAGAACTTCCATCAGTTTCAGACGACAGACTTACACTATCCGAATCTGAGATCTCACCCTCAGAAAGCTCTGACGCATCTTCCTCATCAGACTTAAGAGGAAGGGCCATCTGAGACAAACCACTGGAATCAGAGACTTTGCCATCTGAATTCCTTTTCCTCTTAAGCTTTCCCTTTAACATAGGAAAAGCAGCTAGAACTGCAGATACCCCTGAGAAAACCTGAGCGGCAATTTCTGCTTTCAAATATGCTCCACTGGGAGCTATAGAGGAACTGCAGAGCATTGCATGAGATGCCATTGCGGCTTTGGACGTTCCAAGAGATGGCTGTGGTATTACCTGAACAGCATCATCCTGAGAGACATTAGGCTCATCAATCAAAATTCTTTCTTTACACTGTAAAGTCTTTTTAACACATGAGGAACAGAACTGCATTGGCGAAGCAATTTGATCCTGATCTGTATCAGACATGATCGTAGAAAGTCACTGTGCAAATGAATATAAGAAAAATATACTAATGGCACACTGTATTAAGGGTATTAACAATTAAAATTTCCAGAAGTGCAATTAATGAGCAACTATGCGCTCCTCTAACACTCAGGAACCCCACACCTCAGCCTTAGATGAGGCACCTACCTGTCACCAACTCCGGAGAGGGATACAGATTAAAATCTCACTCTCGCCATCAGCAACGCTCTGAAGCTGAGACCGAAAGAGCGTCACATGATCGGCTGCAATGCACCTGCGCCACAGAGAGGCGTGAAACAAAAAAACGTGATACTTCCTGGTTACGTAATGCAGAGTAAGCGTCTGAACTGATCTCAAATAAACTATACGGACAAGCTTGTTATAAGCCGAGAATTAGAGTAAAGACACAGGACTTTCTCCCTAATCTCCTCTCTCCGTAATAAAGACCCTTTCTCCCGAATAAGACATTTTTTACCTCAATAAAAGAGCCTCATTAACCCTTTCATTACTGAAAGGATAAAGTCTCAGTCACAATGCTCTGCACCATGCCCAACTTATCCTTATATAAGGATTAGCCTGTCCCTTGTCAAAAATGCAAGTGCTTATAAATTCTTCCCACCTGGAAGAAAAACAGGCACTTACCTGCCAAATCTGCTGTCCGGCATGTAGACAGCTTACCAGGTATGTAAGGACACAGTTCCTCACAGAGACCTGTAAAAAAGAAAGATCAGAGTCACCTACTTTGTTTTTCTATACTAGGGCAGCACAATACTACGAAAACACAGTAAGGCCCACCTTACAAGTTCCTAGCTGCTTGAAAGCCACCACAACCCTCAAGAGATTAACGTGGACTACGGCTAGATCCCAAAAACTTGCTTGTAGAAATTCAAAATTATTAGACACTAAAATCATAACCTCCTCCATGTACGAAGGCAAAGAGAATGACTGGGGATTGTGGGAAGGGGAGTGATACTTAACAGCTTTGCTGTGGTGCTCTTTGCCTCCTCATGCTGGCCAGGAGTGATATTCCCAACAGTAATGCATGATTCTGTGGACTCACCATATCTTAGGAAAGAAATATATGTTAATAAATCAAAATGCTGCTTTAATAATTGTGCTATTTCATTGTCTTGTCCATTGTGATAAAAAGGGATATGAAACTTTGCACAACCAACATTGTTAGATTAATATATGTACATAAAATTTAAACCTCTAAACTTCTGCCTGTTAAATGAAAATAAAGCATTACTAACACATAAAGTAACATCGTGGAGGGTTTGCAAGCCCGGGCAGAGCTATGCTTTCTAGTATTACCCACATCGACTGTACTTTGTGCACTGACTAATAGCAATAAGTAATAAGTATTCCAGATAAATCATTCTTGCTTCACTTACCTTATCTACTGCAGAAACTTTGGCTCCTTTATCAAGCAGAAGCTCCACAATTTCAATGTTTCTCATTTTAGTGGCTTTAATAAGCGGAGATTCTCCATCCTAAAAATAGAAATACAAAATAAACTAAACCAGAAAATCAACTCAAACAAAACCAGAGTGTAATCAAAACAATATATTAGCGGGAAGACAAAATTGTCTACAAACAACAATCCAGTAACCTGTTACGTACATTAGTCAACAGTTACCTTTGTAGAAATTTCTGTATCTGGGTTACACTGAAGAATGTCTCGCACCATGGTGGCATTTCCTTTCTCAACAGCCCAATACAAAGCGGTTTTGTTATCCTAAAGAAATATCCAAGATAAGTCACGTATTTAAAATGAAAAATGCAAAACAATTAGCTATTGTTTTTAAAACGCAAAATAAACATTAAGAGCCAGATTACGAGTAGAGCACAAACGTTTGCGCGTGAGCAATATTAAGTTTTCACATTCTTTTGTGTACAGGTAAAAGTGTGTTTATATTAAAAGTTGACAAGTAAGCGAGATCTGTTGAGCGCAATTCAAGTTAACGCTTGTCGGGTTAGTGCATCCTCAGAGCTTTTGTTAACGGTTTCATGAATAAAAAAAGTGACACATTACAAAGTACACTTACACTCATAATAACACCATCTAATAAAAATTATTTTAAAAAAATTGCATAAAAAAGTTATAAGGGCTCAAAGATAAGAGATCTCAAGTTTTAGAAAAAAAAAGGCAGGCAAATGGCAATATTCATATTTTCATGTCAGGTTAGTGCACATGAGACTATGCGATCAGGTTTGCGCAGGAGTTGGGCGTTTGTTTTTTTCCCACTTTTTTTGATCAATTGATTTCTATGGGGAATAGGTTACAGCCCGCACAATATTGTTCGGCTTTTTGTGTGAGTGGGGTTAGTGCAAGAGTGATAACTTACTACTTTAAACTCATAATACGAGAGCAACCTGACACGCACAAAAAGTTTACTTATAGCGCAATTAGCAATGTGAAATATTTCTATATATTTCAAAATAGTAACTAAAAGCATACCTGTCCTCTGATGTCTATGTCAGCATATTTGTGCAGCAGTGCTCTAACAATTTCAACATGGCCGCCGCGAACAGCACCAATTAGTACTGTGTCCCCATTCTGCAAGAAGAAAAGTATAAAGACCATAAATTCAGGCTTTAATAAAATTATTTTTCAGGAAACATAACTAACAGGTGTCCAACTGATTTCATTTTAATTAGGGTTCACTACATGAAGTTATAGCAGGGTACTTTATAAAGTGATGACATTTACCATAGCACTGAATATTAAAACATTAGCACAAACTGTAAATATATATTAAGTTATGCGTGTTTATGGTTTATATATTTTATGTACTAATTCAAGAATGCCTAAGCAAGTGAAATGTATGTCAAGGATAACTAAATCCTGCTCTGAATGTTCTAAGCCCTTAAAGTTCTAACATAAGGTTAAAGTTAATTTTGTAAGTATATAGAATACCCCAGAAAACATATTCTTTCCAAATTTGTAAGAGGGCACTATTCCCATATCAGCACTAGATTCACTATATGCTCAATTTCAACCAATTCAGAGTAGATATGGGAGCAATTGACAGAAGCATGAAAGACAGTGGAACTTGCTCAAAACAGGGCTACCTTTTATTTTTCCTTTTAATAGTGTTCTACCTAAGGTGAAGATGAGAAGTCAAAATGCTATCCTATTATTAGATGCTAAGGAACAAGAGAAACGCTCATTAGAGACATGAATGGACACTAAGCAATGCTTGGCATGATAACATTATAAAAGTTGTGCCAACTGAAACTGCAACAGGGGAGAAAAGACCACAGTAAGAAAAGGGATGATGATGTGATTTGCTTTTTGAATTATATATTTTCTGAAAAACAGATTAAAATGGGCTAAATGTGTGTTTCTCAATATGTCCAGTAGTTTATCCCTAACAAATCTGCTTTGGTTCTATGAACAAAAACAAGGGGGGGGGGGAAATAGATTATTTATTTTCAGTAATGTATTTTAACATTTACTATCACTGATTGTTAATCCAAGCACCCTACACGCACATTTCCTGATTCCATTTTTTTGTACTGTCAGAGTAACAAATGCAATGATGGCAGACTTTAAAGGGACACTAAACACTAAATAAATGGCATGCACCTCCTTCTATCCATGGGTACTGCCATTATGGAACTTAGATTACACTGCAGGTTTCCAAAAGAGAGTTGCTCAACATGTGCAAACAGGTCATTGGGATGCAGTGAAAGACAGATTTCATCACAGCGACATGCATCCATGACTATGGGGAGAAAGGAATAACCTCAATATAATGCTTATAAAAACGTATCTAGCGTTGAATTCTCCTTTAACTTCTGGGACAAGACACCAAAACCATTGGAGCCTGAGAAACCTAAGTAAAAAGATCTTTCAGCAATATGCCACCAGCCTGCAATGGAAGAAATGCCTCATCTCCCAAAAAAGTAAAATTTACGTGAAAGGACATGGCTAATGACCAGGAAGATGAGGCAACCTAATAGGTCATCTAATGCCATTTATCTGGGGATAAACTGAATTATGGTTATTTTATGTGAATATTTAAATAATTATATATATATATATATATATATATATATATATATATATATATATATATATATATATATATATATATATATATATATATAGCTTTAAAATGTAGTCATCTGCCCCATTAACTCCAGTAAAAAGCAATTCTTGAAGATTAAAAAAAAAAAAGTGTTCAGATTACCAAAAACTGTCAAATAATGCTACTAAACCCACCCGATCAGGGATGTTCACATATGTTCCTGCATCAAGCAAGTCCTGCACAATTTCTGTGTGTCCCTCCTTGGCTGCAATGGCGAGAGCGGTGTTGCCATCTTTGTCTGTTAAGTTCACATTTGGGTTCCTTTTTAAGATTTCTTTGACCGTGTCTGTGTAACCACCTTTAACTGCTACAATAAGAGCTGTCATTGAGTTCTGCAAAAAAAAAAAACACAAAGAAAAAAAGTGTGTCAGATTACATGCAGAGGAACAAAGAAAGACACAAATGTATTGTAGCTTACTACAAAGCACATATACGTATCAAGTCATCAAAATAATTACTTTAAAAGACTAGAAAAAAGTACTAAATAAAGACTAGAAGCATAATACAGTCCCAGTGTTGCTGCCATTTGCTTTTTATCTGGCCCTTTAATAATTCGCTAGAGCTATGTTTTAACAGAAGGGGGTTCTTCTTCTCTGCAACTGGCTCATTTCCATCAATTCTATGACAATTTCTGAACAGGAGGATGTATGTGTGTTTGCAATACCTGATATACTAAACCAGGCCTCAACAAATCTGTTTAAAATTTAGAAGTCAGTAAGAATACTACTTTTAGGAGCCAGATAGTGGTGTTTGTATACAGATATATGAAGAAGTTAGGAGCCAGGGGTAAAATTCTAGGAGCCAGTGACTCCCTAGCTCCTGGGTTTGTCTACCCCTGTACTAAACCTCATTTAAACTTTGCTTTTACAGCAGCATGTTATTTTATTTTCAGTGAGTTTCCAAAGTTTGTCCCACTGTAATTAAAGGGACAGTCTATTAAAAAATATGCATTGTTTAAAAATATAGATACTCCTTTTATTACCCATTGCCCAGGTTTGCAGAAACAACATTGTTATATTAATATACTATTTACCTCTATGATCACCTGTAGTTAAGCTCCTGCAGACTGCCCCTTATCGCAGTGCTTGTAAAAAGCAGGGTGGATAAAAATCAATGGATTTAAAAAAAAAAAAAAGTTTTTTTTTTATTTATATAGGATTTTATGAACTAAAAGGCTTTTTGAGGGAAAAAAACAAATAATCTAAAGATAATTTTAGCTTTCTATTTAAGATACATTATAATCCAAAGTTTATTAATTCTGAAATAAGGATTTGTTTTTAAATTATGTAGCATGAGGCTGTATATTAATCGCTGTGCTGATTATTTTTTTTCTGTAATCAATTCCCAAAGTCTTGCTCTCCCAGAGGTTTGGGCATTTTTTCTACCGTGAATTTGTGTCTGCAGAAATAACTTGCTTCTTCTTCACAGCAAAAATAAATAAAGGGATATAACTTAATTTTATTATTTTATGATTCAGATAGAGGATACAAATTTTACACAGCTTTCTAGTTTACGTCTATTATCCAATGTGTTCATTCTCTTGGTATCCTTTGTTAAAGGAGCTGCAATGCACTACTGGGAGCTACCTGAATACAGTGGGTAAGCCAGTGACAAGAGGCATATATGTGCAGCCACGAATCAGCAGCTACCTCCAAGTAGTGTATTGCTGCTCATGAGCCTACCTAGGTATGCATTTCAACAAAAGTTAAAAAGAGAATAATGTAAATGAGATAATAGAAGTATATTGGAAAGTTGTTTACATGGTCTATCTGAACCATGAACGTTTAATTTTGACCACTGTTCCCCTGCAATTCTATGCACACAGAGGTATCAACCCCTTACTCTATGTATCAAGAATCTCAATAAATAGAAGATTGTTTGGGGTGGAATAGATCTGCACAAGGACCTAATTGTGAGGAGGGAGGGGGAAAGCAGTAAACTTAAACCAATAATGGTATGGTTTTAGTTTAAATAAACAATTTAGAGCCAGATTACAAGTGGATTGCTAAATTATTGCACACCCGCAAACAGGCAAATTTGCCGGCGCATAATTAACCAGACATTAAAAGTGGCTGGTTATTGCTACGGCAAGCTCGCTGGTTAATTTTCCATAAGTGCCCCAATTGCCCTCAAAATCAAAGGCATTTTAGTTTTTTCTTTAAAAAAAAAAAATGTAGCCATTTTTTTAAATAAAAAAACTGCACTAGGCAGTTTTTGGGGTCTAAAGTTGGTGCGAGTGGGGTTCTCAGTAAATACATATGTATATGAATATATACATATATATTTGTGTTAATATGTGTATATACACATATTAAACACATAAATATAAGTATATAATTATATACATATATATTTAAAAATATGCAGCCATCGCTGCGCTACTTACTTCCCATGGGAGCCTATGGAAGCGCATTCTCATGAGTGCAATCCTTCCCAGCAATGCCAATGTGTAGGAAAGCTTGCGTTCGTATTGCTGTTAATTCATAATACCAGCGCACATTAGCATGTGCTGGTATTACACATTGTTATAATTATGGTAATCATTTTTCTTTAGTTAATTTTTTTTTTAATTATCATAATTGAGGTAATGATTATTATTCTAAAATTAAATAAAAAAATTAATTATTAATGTAATGATTATTTTTTTCATTCCAATTAAGGACAGCAAAGTTGATCAAATATGCAAGATTAACCTTATAAACTGGAGATAGTTCTCTCTAATAATTTCATAGCTATCAATTTATTTCTAATGGTATATAACTAAATAAGTAATTTACTGATATAACTGGCAAAATAATCTGAAAAGTTATTATTCTAAATATGAAACCTCTATGTAAAGGAAACATGATTTAAATTGAGGCTTACAAAAAAAAAGCACTGAGATAAGGGACGGCCTGTTGGGGCTTACAAACAGGCAATGTTATATAAAGTATAAAGGTTATAAAGTATATTAATATAACACTGAGTTATTCAAAGCTTGGCAATGGGTAGTGAAGGTATTAGCCATCTTTTTAAATAATAAAAAAATCAAGTACATCAAAAAATTAAGTGATAGTGAAATGTAAAAATAAAATGCTCTTTTTAATTACAATAAATTGCTTTTAAACAAGACATGGGTTAAATACATAGGGCATGATTCTCTAAAGCTCTCTGGACTGGCAAAATTCTACAAGAAGCTTCATCAGTATTAGGAGGCCCCTTCGGAAACACTCTAAAGGCAGTTTTTTTATTAAGAACTGGAATGACCAATCAGGGCCAGCCTTAGAACAAGGCGAGCGAGGCGGCCGCCTCGGGATCCGCAGTTAGGGGGCCCCGCCATGCCGGTTCGTAAAAAATATATATAATTTTTCTACAATTTTTTTGCCGCCATTTTTTTGGGAGCAATTTTTGGCCGTGCACAGAAAGGTGAGTGACAGGCACTGGGCGAGTGGGCGGCGGATACACATACTACAATCTGAATGATTGGAGGATTATACTATTATTCTCCAATCATTCAGCTCCTGCATGGCTAAGAGGGTGGTGACTGGTGGTGAGAGGGGAGGAGGAGCAGTGAGAGGACGGTTACATCACAACCGTTACCCACGTGAGTCAGACAGTCAGTGTCAGATAGTCAGTGGAGAAGCGAGCCGTAAGGAGGTAGGAGCAGAGCAGCAGCAGAGAGGAGTCACAGCAGAGTGGGAGTGTCAGTGTGGGACCGAGGAGTATCTAAGTCGGGGCTGGCTGGCTGGGCGGTGATGATGGACATTAGAAACTGCTGTAGTGTAGTGAAAATTGAAACAGAAACTAGTGCCTAGTACAAAAAGGTCATATCTCCTCCAAGTACTGTACTATGATCACACATCATGCTCAGCAATAACAATAAATAACAATCTATCGGCTAGATTTAGGGTTTTGTCGGTAACGACCCGCGTAGCTAACGCTGGTTTTTTTTTCCCCCGCACCTTTTAAATACCGCTGGTATTTAGAGTTCACAGAAGGGCTGCGTTAGGCTCCAAAAAGAGAGCGTATAGCATATTTACCGCCACTGTAACTCTCAATACCAGCGGTGCTTACGGACGCGGCCAGCTTCAAAAACGTGCTTGTGCACGATATCCCCATAGGAAACAATGGGGCCGTTTGAGCTGAAAAAAAACCTAACACCTGCAAAAAAGCAGCGTTCAGCTCCTAACGCAGCCCCATTGTTTCCTATGGGGAAACACTTCCTAAGTCTGCACCTATCACCCTAACATGAACCCCGAGTCTAAACACCCCTAACCTTACACTTATTAACACCTAATCTGCCGCCCCCGCTATCGCTGACCCCTACATTTTACTATTAACCCCTAATCTGCCGCTCCGTACACCGCCGCAACCTACATTATCCCTATGTACCCCTAATCTGCTGCCCCTAACACCGCGGACCCCTATATTATATTTATTAACCCCTAATCTGCCGCCCCCAACGTCGTCGCCGCCACCTACACACACTTATTAACCCCTAATCTGCCGACCGGACCTCACCGCTACTATAATAAAGTTATTAACCTCTAATTCGCCTCACTCCCGCCTCAATAACCCTATAATAAATAGTATTAACCCCTAATCTGCCCTCCCTAACATCGCCGACACCTAACTTCAAGTATTAACCCCTAATCTGCTGACCGGACCTCACCGCTACTCTAATAAATGTATTAACCCCTAAAGCTAAGTCTAACCCTAACACTAACACCCCCCTAAGTTAAATATATTTTTTATCTAACGAAATAAATTAACTCTTATTAAATAAATTATTCCTATTTAAAGCTAAATACTTACCTGTAAAATAAACCCTAATATAGCTACAATATAAATAATAATTATATTGTAGCTATTTTAGGATTAATATTTATTTTACAGGCAACTTTGTATTTATTTTAACCAGGTACAATAGCTATTAAATAGTTAATAACTATTTAATAGCTACCTAGTTAAAATAATTACAAAATTACCTGTAAAATAAATCCTAACCTAAGTTACAATTAAACCTAACACTACACTATCAATAAATTAATTAAATAAAATACCTACAATTATCTACAATTAAATCTAACACTACACTATCAATAAATAAATTAAATACAAATACCTACAAATACAAATAAATACACTAACTAAAGTACAAAAAATAAAAAAAGAACTAAGTTACAAAAAATAAAAAAATAATATACAAACATTAGAAAAATATTACAACAATTTTAAGCTAATTACACCTACTCTAAGCCCCCTAATAAAATAACAAAGCCCCCCAAAATAAAAAAATGCCCTACCCTATTCTAAAATAAAAATAAGAAAAGCTCTTTTACCCGGGGCATGCTCTGCTCTTTTGCCTGAATAAAAAACATACAATACCCCCCCCCACATTACAACCCACCACCCACATACCCCTAATCTAACCCAAACCCCCCTTAAATAAACCTAACACTAAGCCCCTGAAGATCTTCCTACCTTATCTTCACCACGCCGGGTATCACCGATCGGTCCAGAAGAGCCTCCGAAGTCTTCATCCAAGCCCAAGCGGGGGCTGAAGAGATCCATCATCGGGCTGAAGAGGTCCATCATCGGGCTGAAGAGGTCCATCATCGGGCTGAAGAGGTCCATCATCGGGCTGAAGTCTTGATCCAAGCGGCGGCTGAAGAGGTCCATCATCGGGCAGAAGTCTTCATCCTATCCGGGCAGAAGAGGACATCCGGACCGGTAGACATCTTCATCCAAGCCACATCTTCTATCTTCATCCATCCGGAGCGGAGCCATCTTC
Organism: Bombina bombina; assembly: GCF_027579735.1. NCBI lineage: Eukaryota > Metazoa > Chordata > Amphibia > Anura > Bombinatoridae > Bombina > Bombina bombina. Next base: position 174,913,935 of record NC_069502.1, on the reverse strand, counting down.
TTCCAGCCGACGCGGATCCATCCTCTTCTAACGACGCCTACTCGCCGAATGACGGTTCCTTTAAATGACGTCATCCAAGATGGCGTCCCTCGAATTCCGATTGGCTGATAGGATCAGCCAATCGGAATTAAGGTAGGAAAATTCTGATTGGCTGATGGAATCAGCCAATCAGATTGAGCTTGCATTCTATTGGCTGTTCCGATCAGCCAATAGAATGTGAGCTCAATCTGATTGGCTGATTGGATCAGCCAATCGGATTGAACTTGAATCTGATTGGCTGATTCAAACAGCCAATCAGATTTTTCCTACCTTAATTCCGATTGGCTGATAGAATCAGAGGGACGCCATCTTGGATGACGTCATTTAAAGGAACCGTCATTCGGCGAGTAGGCGTCGGTAGAAGAGGATGGATCCGCGTCAGCTGGAAGAAGATGGCTCCGCTCCGCTCCAGATGGATAAAGATAGAAGATGCGGCATGGATGAATATGTCTACCGGTCCGGATGTCCTCTTCTGCCCGGATAGGATGAAGACTTCTGCCCGATGATGGACCTCTTCAGCCGCCGCATGGATCAAGACTTCAGCCCGATGATGGACCTCTTCAGCCCGATAATGGACCTCTTCAGCCCCCGCTTGGGCTTGGATGAAGACTTTGGAGGCTCTTCTGGACCGATCGGTGATACCCGGCGTGGTGAAGATAAGGTAGGAAGATCTTCAGGGGCTTAGTGTTAGGTTTATTTAAGGGGGGTTTGGGTTAGATTAGGGGTATGTGGGTGGTGGGTTGTAATGTTGGGGGGTTATTGTATGGGTTTTTTTCAGTCAAAAGAGCAGAATTCTTTGGGGCATGCCCCGCAAAAGGCCCTTTTAAGGGCTGGTAAGGTAAAAGAGCTTTTCTATTTTTATTTTAGAAAAGGGTAGGGAATTTTTTTATTTTGGGGGGCTTTGTTATTTTATTAGGGGGCTTAGAGTAGGTGTAATTAGCTTAAAATTGTTGTAATATTTTTCTGTTTGTAAATTATTTTTTTATTTTTTGTAACTTAGTTCTTTTTTATTTTTTGTACTTCAGTTAGTTTATTTAATTGTATTTATTTGTAGGTATTTTATGTAATTAATTTAATGATAGTGTAGTGTTAGGTTTAATTGTAGATAATTGTAGGTATTTTATTTAATTAATTTATTGATAGAGTAGTGTTAGGTTTAATTGTAACATAGGTTAGGATTTATTTTACAGGTAATTTTGTAATTATTTTAACTAGGTAGCTATTAAATAGTTATTAACTATTTAATAGCTATTGTACCTGGTTAAAATAAATACAAAGTTACCTGTAAAATAAATATTAATCCTAAAATAGCTACAATATAATTATAATTTATATTGTAGCTATATTAGGGTTTATTTTACAGGTAAGTATTTAGCTTTAAATAGGAATAATTTATTTAATAAGATTTATTTTATTTTGTTAGATTTAAATTATATTTAACTTAGGGTTAGGGTTAGACTTAGCTTTAGGGGTTAATAAATTTATTAGAGAAGCGGTGAGGTCCGGTCGGCAGATTAGGGGTTAATAATTGTAGGTAGGTAGCGGCGACGTTGGGGGGGGGGGGCAGATTAGGGGTTAATAAATATAATATAAGGGTCGGCGGTGTTAGGGGCAGCAGATTAGGGGTACATAGGGATAACGTAGGTTGCGGCGGTGTGCGGTCGGCAGATTACGGGTTAAAAAAATTTATTAGAGTGGCGGCAATGTGGGGGGGGGGCCTCGGTTTAGGGGTACATAGGTAGTTTATGGGTGTTAGTGTACTTTAGAGCACAGTAGTTAAGAGCTTTATGAACCGGCGTTAGCCCAGAAAGCTCTTAACTCCTGGCTTTTTGCTGCGGCTGGAGTTTTGTCGTTAGATTTCTAACGCTCACTTCAGCCAAGACTCTAAATACCAGCGTTAGAAAGATCCCATTGAAAAGATAGGATACGCAAATGGCGTAGGGGGATCTGCGGTATGGAAAAGTCGCGGCTGCAAAGTGAGCGTTAGACCCTTTGCTGACTGACTCTAAATACCAGCGGTAGCCCAAAACCAGCATTAGGAGCCCCTAACGCTGGTTTTGACGGCTAACGCCAAACTCTAAATCTAGGCGTATGTTAATTATTATTGCATACATGTTTATCATAAATATACAGTACAGTATTTTTGCTACCAGTGTAAACTCCCAGTCACTTTGCAATGCATCATGTTCCTTTTTTATATGCAGGAAAACAAGATTATACAGTGTTATCATAGAGCACTGAAATGATTACCAGTGTATATTTAGGTGTCTCTAGGAACAATATATTGCTGGGGTACACAGTCAAATGTAGAGGCACTAATACTTATCAATGTCAAAGACTTACTTATGAAATAATGATGCATTATTATGTGTGTACATTAATATACATTTCTTTCATTTAATTGGCAAGAGTCCATGAGCTAGTGACGTATGGGTTATACAATCCTACCAGGAGGGGCAAAGTTTCGCAAACCTCAAAATGCCTATAAATACACCCCTCACCACACCCACAATTCAGTTTTACAAACTTTGCCTTCTATGGAGGTGGTGAAGTAAGTTTGTGCTAGATTTCTACGTTAATATGCGCTTCTCAGCATTTTGAAGCCTGATTCCTCAGCGAATGTCAGAGGGATGTGAAGGGAGTATCACCTATTGAATGCAATGGTTTTCCTCACAGGAGTTCTATTTCATAGGTTCTCTGTTATCGGTCGTAGAGATTCATCTCCTACCTCCCTTTTCAGATCGACAATATACCCTTATATACCATTACCTCTACTGATAACTGTTTCAGTACTGGTTTGGCTATCTGCTATATGTGGATGGGTGTCTTTTTGGTAAGTATGTTTTTATTACTTAAGACACCTGAGCTATGGTTTGGCTCTTTATGCATTAATATAAAGTTCTAAATATATGTATTGTACTTATATTTGCCATGAGTCAGGTTCATGTATTTCCTTTTTGCAGACTGTCAGTTTCATATTTGGGAACATAAACATATTGAGAAATATTTTTCTTACCTGGGGTTTAAATTGACTACATTTCTTGCAAATTGCGGGCAGGATTAGGCCCGCGGATGCGCCGAATGCTAGACTTTATTGCATCATTCTTGGCGCGAGAATTTTTTGGCGCGAAAGTACGTCCGTTGACGCAAGTTTGTCATTTCCGGCATCATAGTTGACGCCGAGTTCCTTACACAAGGTTGCGTCGTTAGTGACACAAGTTCCGAACTTTGTTGGCGCCAAAAAAATTTCAGTTATGTTGTGCATCATCCTTGGCGCCAAAATTTTTCTATTATTTTATCACCCCATTGCTATTTGCCTCTTGCCTTTTTCTATGTCAGAGGGCTATGGTATTTGCATTTTTTCCAATTCCTGAAACTGTCATATAAGGAAATGGATAATTTTGCTTTATATGTTGTTTTTTCATTTACATTTTGCAAGATGTCTAAATCTGATCCTGTCTCAGAAGTATCTGTTGGAACTTTGCTGCCTGATATCGGTTCTACCAAAGCTAAGTGCATTTGTTGTAAACTTGTGGAGATTATATCTCCGAATGTCATCTGTAATAGTTGTCATGATAAACTTTTACATGCAGATAATGTGTCCATCAGTAATAGTACATTACCGGTTGCAGTTCCTTCAACTTCTAATGTACATGATATACCTATGAATTTTAAAGAATTTGTTACTTATTCTATTCAGAAGGCTCTGTCTGCTTTTCTGCCTTCTAATAAACGTAAAAACAAAATTTATGCTTACCAGTTAAATGTATTTCTCTTGTGGTGTATCCAGTCCACGGGTTCATCCATTACTTGTGGGATATTCTCCTTCCCAACAGGAAGCTGCAGAGGACACCCACAGCAGAGCTGTCTATATAGCTCCTCCCCTAACTGCCACCCCCAGTCATTCGACCGAAGACAAGCAAGAAAAAAGGAGAAACTATAGGGTGCAGTGGTGACTGTAGTTTAAAAATAAAAACCACCTGCCTTAAAATGACAGGGCGGGCCGTGGACTGGATACACCACAAGAGAAATAAATTTATCAGGTAAGCATAAATTTTGTTTTATCTTGTAAAGGTGTATCCAGTCCACGGGTTCATCCATTACTTGTGGGATACCAATACCAAAGCTTTAGGACACGGATGAAGGGAGGGACAAGGCAGACACTTAACGGAAGGCACCACTGCCTGTAAGACCTTTCTCCCAAAAATAGCCTCAGAGGAAGCAAAAGTATCAAATTTGTAGAATTTAGAAAAAGTATGAAGCGAAGACCAAGTCGTCGCCTTACAAATCTGTTCAACAGAGGCCTCATTTTTAAAAGCCCATGTGGAAGCCACCGCTCTAGTAGAATGAGCTGTAATTCTTTCAGGAGGCTGCTGGCCAGCAGTCTTATAAGCTAAGCGAATTAAGCTTCTCAGCCAAAAAGAAAGAGAAGTTGACGAAGCCTTTTGGCCTCTCCTCTGTCCAGAGAAGACAACAAACAAAGCAGATGTTTGACGAAAATCCTTCGTAGCTTGTAAATAAAACTTTAAAGCACGAACTACATCAAGATTGTGTAATAGACGTTCCTTTTTAGAGGAAGGATTAGGACATAATGAAGGAACAACGATCTCCTGATTGATATTCTTATTAGATACCACTTTAGAAAGAAACTCCGGTTTGGTACGAAAAACTACCTTATCTGCATGGAAAATCAGATAAGGGGAATCACACTGTAAAGCAGATAACTCCAGAACTCTTTGAGCCGAGGAGATAGCTACTAAAAACAGAACTTTCCAAGATAAAAGTTTAATATCTATGGAATGCAAAGGTTCAAACGGAACCCCTTGAAGAACTTTAAGAACTAAATTTAAACTCCATGGCGGAGCAACAGGTTTAAACACAGGCTTGATTCTAACCAAAGCCTGACAAAACGCCTGGACGTCTGGAACCTCAGCCAGACGTTTGTGCAAAAGAATAGACAGAGCAGAAATCTGTCCCTTTAGGGAACTAGCTGACAATCCCTTCTCCAATCCATCTTGGAGAAAGGATAATGTCCTAGGAATCCTGACTTTACTCCATGAGTAACCCTTGGATTCACACCAATGAAGATATTTACACCATATCTTATGATAGATTTTCCTAGTGACAGGCTTTCGAGCCTGAATTAAGGTATCAATGACCGACTCGGAAAAACCACGCTTTGATAGAATCAAGCGTTCAATCTCCAAGCAGTCAGACGCAGAGAAATTAGATTTGGATGTTTGAAGGGACCTTGAAGTAGAAGGTCCTGCCTTAGCGGCAGAGTCCATGGTGGAAAGGATGACATGTCCACCAGATCTGCATACCAAGTCCTGCGTGGCCACGCAGGAGCTATCAAAATCACTGAAGCTCTCTCCTGCTTGATCTTGGCAATCAGACGAGGGAGCAGAGGAAACGGTGGAAACACATAAGCCAGACTGAAGGACCAAGGCGCTGCTACAGCATCTATCAGCGCTGCCTTGGTATCCCTCCACAAGTTTTGTTGTAAACTTGTGGAGATTATATCTCCGAATGTCATTTGTAATAGTTGTCATGATAAACTTTTACATGCAGATAATGTGTCCATCAGTAATAGTACATTACCGGTTGCAGTTCCTTCAACTTCTAATGTACATGATATACCTATGAATTTTAAAGAATTTGTTACTTATTCTATTCAGAAGGCTCTGTCTGCTTTTCTGCCTTCTAATAAACGTAAAAACAAAATTTATGCTTACCAGTTAAATGTATTTCTCTTGTGGTGTATCCAGTCCACGGGTTCATCCATTACTTGTGGGATATTCTCCTTCCCAACAGGAAGCTGCAGAGGACACCCACAGCAGAGCTGTCTATATAGCTCCTCCCCTAACTGCCACCCCCAGTCATTCGACCGAAGACAAGCAAGAAAAAAGGAGAAACTATAGGGTGCAGTGGTGACTGTAGTTTAAAAATAAAAACCACCTGCCTTAAAATGACAGGGCGGGCCGTGGACTGGATACACCACAAGAGAAATAAATTTATCAGGTAAGCATAAATTTTGTTTTATCTTGTAAAGGTGTATCCAGTCCACGGGTTCATCCATTACTTGTGGGATACCAATACCAAAGCTTTAGGACACGGATGAAGGGAGGGACAAGGCAGACACTTAACGGAAGGCACCACTGCCTGTAAGACCTTTCTCCCAAAAATAGCCTCAGAGGAAGCAAAAGTATCAAATTTGTAGAATTTAGAAAAAGTATGAAGCGAAGACCAAGTCGTCGCCTTACAAATCTGTTCAACAGAGGCCTCATTTTTAAAAGCCCATGTGGAAGCCACCGCTCTAGTAGAATGAGCTGTAATTCTTTCAGGAGGCTGCTGGCCAGCAGTCTTATAAGCTAAGCGAATTAAGCTTCTCAGCCAAAAAGAAAGAGAAGTTGACGAAGCCTTTTGGCCTCTCCTCTGTCCAGAGAAGACAACAAACAAAGCAGATGTTTGACGAAAATCCTTCGTAGCTTGTAAATAAAACTTTAAAGCACGAACTACATCAAGATTGTGTAATAGACGTTCCTTTTTAGAGGAAGGATTAGGACATAATGAAGGAACAACGATCTCCTGATTGATATTCTTATTAGATACCACTTTAGAAAGAAACTCCGGTTTGGTACGAAAAACTACCTTATCTGCATGGAAAATCAGATAAGGGGAATCACACTGTAAAGCAGATAACTCCAGAACTCTTTGAGCCGAGGAGATAGCTACTAAAAACAGAACTTTCCAAGATAAAAGTTTAATATCTATGGAATGCAAAGGTTCAAACGGAACCCCTTGAAGAACTTTAAGAACTAAATTTAAACTCCATGGCGGAGCAACAGGTTTAAACACAGGCTTGATTCTAACCAAAGCCTGACAAAACGCCTGGACGTCTGGAACCTCAGCCAGACGTTTGTGCAAAAGAATAGACAGAGCAGAAATCTGTCCCTTTAGGGAACTAGCTGACAATCCCTTCTCCAATCCATCTTGGAGAAAGGATAATGTCCTAGGAATCCTGACTTTACTCCATGAGTAACCCTTGGATTCACACCAATGAAGATATTTACACCATATCTTATGATAGATTTTCCTAGTGACAGGCTTTCGAGCCTGAATTAAGGTATCAATGACCGACTCGGAAAAACCACGCTTTGATAGAATCAAGCGTTCAATCTCCAAGCAGTCAGACGCAGAGAAATTAGATTTGGATGTTTGAAGGGACCTTGAAGTAGAAGGTCCTGCCTTAGCGGCAGAGTCCATGGTGGAAAGGATGACATGTCCACCAGATCTGCATACCAAGTCCTGCGTGGCCACGCAGGAGCTATCAAAATCACTGAAGCTCTCTCCTGCTTGATCTTGGCAATCAGACGAGGGAGCAGAGGAAACGGTGGAAACACATAAGCCAGACTGAAGGACCAAGGCGCTGCTAGAGCATCTATCAGCGCTGCCTTGGTATCCCTGGACCTGGACCCGTAACGAGGAAGCTTGGCATTCTGACGAGACGCCATGAGATCCAGTTCTGGTTTGCCCCATAGTTGAATCAACTGGGCAAATACCTCCGGATGGAGCTCCAACTCCCCCGAATGAAAAGTCTGCCGACTTAGAAAATCTGCCTCCCAGTTCTCTACTCCTGGGATATGGATAGCTGAGAGATGGCAAGAGTGAACCTCTGCCCATAGAATTATCTTTGAAACCTCCAACATTGCCAGGGGGCTTCTTGTTCCCCCCTGATGGTTGATATAGGCTACAGTCTTGATATTGTCCGACTGAAATCTGATGAACCTGACCGCAGCTAGTTGAAGCCAAGCCTAAAGAGCATTGAATATCGCTCTCAGTTCCAGAATGTTTATCGGAAGGAGGGCTTCCTCCTGAGTCCACGAACCCTGAGCCTTCAGGGAGTTCCAGACTGCGCCCCAGCGCAGAAGGCTGGCATCTGTCGTCACTATAGTCCACTCTGGCCTGCGGAAACTCATTCCCCTGGACAGATGGACCCGAGATAACCACCAGAGAAGAGAATCCCTGGTCTCTTGATCCAGATTTAGCAGAGGGGACAAGTCTGTGTAGTCCCCATTCCACTGATTGAGCATGCAACGTTGCAGTGGTCTGAGATGTAGGCGGGCAAACGGAACTAAGTCCATTGCCGCTACCATTAGGCCGATTACTTCCATACACTGAGCCACTGACGGCCGAGAAGTGGAATGAAGAGCACGGCAGGAAGTTAGAAGCTTTGATAACCTGACCTCTGTCAGAAAAATTTTCATTTCCACTGAATCTATCAGTGTTCCTAGGAAGGAAACTCTTGTGAGAGGGGAGAGAGAACTCTTTTCTTCGTTCACCTTCCACCCGTGAGACCTCAGAAAGGCGAGAACAATGTCCGTATGGGACTTGGCGATTTGAAAAGTCGACGCATGTATCAGAATGTCATCTAGGTAAGGAGCCATCGCTATGCCCTGTGGCCTTAGAACCGCCAGTAGGGACCCTAGAACCTTCGTAAAGATTCTTGGTGCCGTGGCTAACCCGAAGGGAAGAGCCACAAACTGGTAATGCCAGTCTAAGAAGGCGAACCTGAGGAACTGATGATGATCTCTGTGAATCGGAATGTGGAGATAAGCATCCTTTAAGTCCACGGTAGTCATATATTGACCCTCCTGGATCATAGGGAGGATGGTTCGGATAGTCTCCATCTTGAAGGATAGGACCCTGAGAAATTTGTTTAGGATCTTGAGATCCAAGATTGGTCTAAAAGTTCCCTCTTTTTTGGGAACTATAAACAGATTTGAATAGAAGCCCTGCCCCTGTTCCTCCCTTGGAACTGGGTGGATCACTCCCATAACCAGTAGGTCTTGAACACAACATAAGAATGCCTCTCTCTTTATCTGGTTTACAGATAATTGTGAGAGATGAAATTTCCCCTTTGGAGATGAAGCTTTGAAGTCCAGAAGATATCCCTGGGAAACAATCTCTAATGCCCAGGGGTGAAATCTCCCCTTTGGAGATGAACCTTTGAATTCCAGAAGATATCCCTGGGAAACAATCTCTAGTGCCCAGGGATCCTGGACGTCTCTTGCCCAAGCCTGAGCGAAGAGAGAAAGTCTGCCCCCTACTAGATCAGGTCCCGGATCGGGGGCTACTTCTTCATGCTGTCTTAGTGGCAGCAGCAGGTTTTTTGGCCTGCTTCCCCTTGTTCCAAACCTGGTTAGTTCTCCAGACTGGTTTGGACTGGGCGAAATTTCCCTCTTGTTTAGTATTAGAGGAAGCTGAAGCTGCGCCACTCTTGAAGTTTCGAAAGGAACGAAAATTATTCTGTTTGGTCCTTAATTTATTGGACCTATCCTGAGGAAGGGCGTGACCTTTTCCTCCAGTAATATCAGAAATGATCTCCTTCAGACCAGGCCCGAATAGGGTCTGTCCCTTGAAGGGGATGTTAAGAAGCTTAGACTTTGAAGTAACGTCTGCTGACCAGGACTTAAGCCATAGCGCCCTACGCGCCAGAATGGCAAAACCTGAATTCTTAGCCGTTAGCTTGGTTAAATGAAAAACGGCGTCAGAAATAAAGGAATTAGCTAACTTAAGAGCTTTAATCCTGTCTAAAATATCATCTAACAGGGTCTCTACCTGTAGAGCCTCCTCAAGAGACTCGAACCAAAAAAACGATGCAGCAGTAACTGGGGCAATGTATGCAAGAGGCTGGAGAATAAAACCCTGATGTATAAAAATTTTCTTAAGGAGACCCTCCAATTTTTTATCCATAGGATCTAGCAAAGCACAACTGTCCTCAACGGGGATAGTTGTACGCTAAGCTAGGGTAGAGACTGCTCCCTCCACCTTAGGGACCGTCTGCCACAAGTCCCATATGGCGGCATCTATGGGAAACATCTTTTTAAAAGCAGGAGGGGGAGAGAACGGCACACCTGGTCTATCCCATTCCTTAGTAATAATTTCCAAAAACCTCTTAGGGACTGGAAAAACATCAGTGTTAACAGGCACTGCAAAGTATTTGTCCATCTTACACAATTTCTCTGGAACTGCAATGGGTTCACAGTCGTCCAGAGTCGCTAAAACCTCCCTAAGCAATAAGCGGAGGTGTTCGAGCTTAAATTTAAACGCTGTCATTTCAGAATCAGACTGAAGCAACGTCTTCCCTGAATCTGAAATGTCACCCACAGATAGAAGCTCTCCTGCCTCGGCTTCTGAGTATTGTGAGGGTATATCGGACACAGGTATTAAAGCGTCAGAAAGCTCTGTATTAGTTCTAGCCCCAGAGCTGTCTCGCTTGCCTTGTAACCCTGGCAGTTTGGACAATACCTCTGAGAGGGTAGCATTCATAACTGCCGCCATGTCCTGTAAGGTAAAAGAATTAGACGCGCTAGATGTACTTGGCGTCACTTGAGCGGGAGTTATAGGTTCTGACACATGGGGAGAGCTAGATGGCAGAATCTCCCTTTTTTTAGTCAGAGAATCCTCTGGAGATAGATCTTTAAACGCCATAATATGGTCTTATAGTTTATAGAAATTTCAGTACATTTGGTACACATTCTAAGAGGGGGTTCCACAATGGCTTCCAAACATATTGAACAAGGACTTTCCTCTATGTCAGACATGTTTAACAGACTAGTAATGAGACAAGCAAGCTTGGAAAACACTTTAATAAAGGTGAAAAAGCAATTAAACAAAAACGTTACTGTGCCTTTAAGAGAAAAAAACTAGCACTTAAACTGCAAAACAATGTAAAAATATAGTAAAGTCTTCTAAATTTTTTAGCCCCCAAACCGGATTTAAAAAACGTCAACCACCGGTAAAAGACATTTGAGCACCTTGCCACAGCTCTGCTGAGGCTCCTACCTGCCCTCAAATAAAATTTAGGGAAGAAATAAACCCTTTATAATGGTCCTCAGATGCCAGAGGACTCCTCTAGGGAAGCTGGATGTCTCAGTCTGAAGGAAACTGCGCATCTAGAGCGCGAAAATAGGCCCCTCCCACCATGTACTGGATGTCAGAGGGGCCTTAAGAAAATACTCCTAAGGAGTATCTGACTAGCCATGTGGAAAACTAGGCCCCCAATAAAGATTTATCTCCCTCAGAGAAAAAACGTCCTATTTATGAAACATGTAAACGTTTTGTCACTAAGTAATATGAGTATTAACATGAGTATTACCCTGTTTTGTAAGCATGATCCCAGTCGTTGTTAAATCACTGCATCTAGCTTACTTCAAATACACAAGGCTCTGTCAGTATTTTCTATAACTTATTCATCTCTCTAGAAATAAAAATACTGAACATACCTCAAAGCAGGTAATCTGCAGACCGTTCCCCCAACTGAAGTTTTCCCATACTCTTCAGTTATGTGTGAGAACAGCAATGGACCTTAATTACAAACCGCTAAGATCATCAACCTCCAGGCAGAATTCTTCTTCTAATTTCTGCCCGAGAGTAAAACAGTACAACGCCGGCACCGTTTAAAAATAACAAACTCTTGATTGAAGGTAACACTACACTAAGTCACCACATATCTCTTGATACTTCCTATCTTGTCGGGAATTGCAAGAGAATGACTGGAGGTGGGGGTTAGGGGAGGAGCTATATAGACAGCTCTGCTGTGGGTGTCCTCTTGCAACTTCCTGTTGGGAAGGAGAATATCCCACAAGTAATGGATGAACCCGTGGACTGGATACACCTTACAAGAGAAAAGGTTTTATGATCATGTGGAGGACATTTAAGCAGGTTTCGATAAACACAGTGTATCAAATCATTTCAGACAATAACAAAATAAAGATCTTTTATAGACATTATTGAATAGATCCCTCCTGGAAATGATAACCATAAGCGATTGGTAAGGTTAAGGCTCACAAGCGTTCATGGAAATTGGATCTTTCAGTGTATATGGTATTAGACTTATTACTGGAGAAAACCTGAACAATGAATAATATAAGAGGATAATATGAGTTTATTGTGGAGTACTATAAACCCCATGTTTTGGTTTATATGGATAAGGGTAAATAAATGTATTGGGGCCTGTATAAATTATAATTAAGTCTAGTGATTAAAAATGTGTGAGTGTTGTATGGTTACAGTAAATGTCTGTATATTATTTGTTATGGTATATTTGTGAAATGTTCCAACACAATTGTTCCATTGAATTAGTATGAAGTTCAGGTATCACTACAAATGTCAATGTAATAATGTAATGCAATATAACGTTTTTAAGATATGATGAAAAATAGGGGCAAGTTGTTAGTTTGTAACCTTTGTACTGCCACACCTCAGTAAGCTGTTGGCTATAACCATTACATACGCTGAAATGGCTTATGTTGAATTAGGTTTTAATACAATCATTTGCACTGTGCTGAGGTAATTTAGGAGTTAAAAGGGTGAAATATTTTTGCAATTTCCATTTAAGCACCAAATAGGTATGAGACTGTAATCGCCCCATAATCGCCCCATACCAGAAAGGAACCCAAACGAAAAATGTTGAGGTCCATTGTGGGAGTAGACTGGAGACCAGACTGTGAAGTGGCGTAGTTCCGTAAATTAAGGATTCTAGGGTATTTTTTCAGGCCTTCATGAAAGCAAGAGTAAAACATGGTGGCTAATTGATTCCGCAAAGAAAAAAACTGCCTAATATATTCAACTCCATAACAATGGTGTGTTATTAATTTCATGTTATTTTGAAAAATGTTATAAATAGCATTTTTAAAGCCCAAGCACTTCATTGCAATCATAGATTAAGAGTCTGGATTACTTACAGCGCCTTCTTGATCAACATCCGCCCCCATCTGCAGAAGTGACTTGACACCCTCCAAGTGTCCTTTTCTTGCAGCCCAAATAAGAGGTGTGGTTCCATACTGCAAACAGAACAAAAAAAAGCAGACATTAATATTCAAATACTTAATATGTCACAGAGGTAGAGGGAAACTATTATCTTGGAAATGGAATCTGCGTCTCCTTTCTACTGAGGGACGCATTGGTTAGGTTTAAAAATTATGTGAATGATCCACTCTGCAAACAGTGCAACAAAAGTATAATTAATTTAACTGAAAGCTTAAATTTAGTTCAGCTTAAGCTTTCATATTGTTCCTGATATATAAAAGCACAATGCAATGCATTTGCCGACTTACATGTCTTATTGCTCAGAATATGGATTTCTTACAGCACCAAGCAAAATTTCAATTAAAACAATATGTAGTTTGTGCAGAGCAGTCATTGAGCTAGAAAGCTAAAGAATAACATTAGGTCATAGTGAACATTTCTGACTCCACAGATAACTGTTTAAAGGGAAAGTTTACTGTCTAAATATGATCCCCGTTAATGTGTTCTCAATTATCTATTTTGCCTTCTGGCTCCTTTTAATTTATTTTCATATTTGAAATAGCTGATATGCCTGTGGTATTCCCACCTTTACTGAACATTTCAATACTTAAGTATTGGCTATAGAAATGCCAGCAACAGAAACTACACTCCCAGTGGGAGGTATGAGAGATAAGTGATAAAATGTTTCAATTTTTCTCTATAAGGACCTGATGATCTAAAAGTCTCTGGGCTGGAGAGATTATTGAAGAATGCCTGCCTGTCCTATTTCCCAGATGGAATTATCTAAAGCAACTTGTTAAGGGGCGTATGTATACTGCATTTTCATATGGGGAGGAGATGCGGACATTACAAAAGTGCATAATAAAATTTGTATGTTAATTTTTTTTTAAATGAATAACAACCATTCACACAAAAATATGCAGAAAGAAAACTGTATTGTTAAGGTGCCTCAAAAATAGTAACAAAATTCTTCACCAAAAATTGTATCTTATAAAAAAT